>NW_027271792.1:0-5000 GCF_040938485.1 Diadema antillarum
CTAGCAAATTCACAAGAGGGGTGGGGAAATTCAGCCAAAATTGTGTGTGGCTAAAATAATTAAAAAGAAAGGTCATCAGCAAAACTACGGGGTGGATACAGACGAATTTTTATGTGATGACTAAAAAAAAATGCAGCTAAAGGGGAAAAAAAAGACGGTGGAGAGGGGCCAAGGCTAATTTGACTCCCCTCCCCCCCACCAAAAAACAAACAAACAAACAAACACCACTGTTTTACAGCACCTTTAAAGGACTCTTAATTTTTTGTTTGTTAAAAACAAACGTCTCGAAGTAAAGAATTCCATATTGTAGGCGAAATGTAGACCGATACAGTGTATAAAGTGTACATCCCAAGCTATTAAAGAAAAAAAAAACAGATTATGAATATCATTTAAAGTAAGAATTTCAGTGTGTTTAATCATCTTTAGTTGAGTTGCAAATGACATGTACATATTTAATAAGAGCAGTAAACTTCGAAGCGCCCCCAAGCCCTTCTATACTTAATTATTCATGTGTAAAGGTAGCGCCAGGGCACTCCGGTGGTCTAGTGGTTATGACGCTGGTCTAGTAATCCAGAGGTCGTGGGTTCGAATCCTGCTTGGGCTGCCTGTGATTTTTTTTTTTTTTCACAGCAGCCTTACAAACTGCACACTGCAGTTGCGTGCGTTACTACGGATGGAGACAAATGAATAATCTATTATTTTAATATACAATGTTTGACATCCTTATTGCAATCACTTTCTTTAATTGTAAATTTAGAGACATAATGAATTATTATTAAAAGAAATCAAATTTCTGTATTTTGTTGTGAGTTTGCATGGGAACATACACGTATCATAATTTACAATTTTAGTTAGATAAAGAACATCTTATCACAGAACTGTCTAGTGATGGTTGAATAATTATGTCAATTTGTTATAAGTCCTTATCAGTTACATGGAGTGCATGTTCCCATGTTTATAAGAATCATACGTGACACATTCAAAGTGGGTGGAAGACAACAAAATAATAAATAAAAGAATAAAGGAGAATAGAACTTAATCTGATTACAGCATCATCTAAATATTGCCAATGTGCACTTAGAAATCTATCAAGATTTATCACAAGGTTATGATTACCACACAAAACCTTCAAGATCTATTATCATGAAATACATACCAATGAACACTTAAAAAAAATCTAACATTCCATATCCACATGAAGCTTTCCTTGATATAAATGTCTCTCTGTAGTGTTATTAAAGTGTAGCAAAATTGTAATTACGACATCACAAAATGGAATGCATTGTTTTCACCTTCAATCTTAGGATCTCTTTTCATGTTTCCACTTTACAATCACATTTCACTGTAGATATACCGTCCTTATGTTGTCGCCCTTCATCCCAATTTCTCCCTTCTATCCTATCTGTAGATTGTCTTCTTTCCTAAGCCATTGTATTCACATTCCTTGATGATCAGCACGATGCTGTACTTTTTTCTTCTTCTCTGAAACAGTCCAGCTCTTCGCTACTGCATGGCATCAGTCATCTGAAAGAAAAGACAGAAATTAAGAACTTTCGATTAAAATCAAACATCATGATACAAGATACAACTTTCATTTTGAGAAAAAGAAATCAGCCAACTAAAGTGTAGTTGAAATTATTTTGCTCTATTTATATTAAACATAAAACGAAACGGTATACAGGATCAAAGAATGTCAAAAAAATACTGCTGTTTTTGATGCATATTCAAATTGTCTCGCCTTTTACATATTTTAATGAGGCAAGATCTTATGTCTAGCACTTAGTAAGTCTCATGTAGAATTTAAATTATTATTCACATGAATAAATCTGCATGTCCTTGTAAACAAGGCATTGCTTCGAAAAAGATGAATATTACTAATTGCATTTGGGAAAGAGTCTACGACAATCAAACTTGTTTATTATCAGAGACTTTAACATCTTGATTAGACCTAGACTCTACATTACCATTGTATTCACATCCGTTGGTGATGTACACGACCCTGTACTTTTCCTTTTCTTTTCTGAGACAGTCCAGTTCTTCGCTACTACATGGCACTAGTCATCTGAAAGAAACGAAAGAAATTAAGAACTTTTGATTAAAATCAAACATCATGGCACAAGATACAACTTTAATTTTGAGAAGAAAAAAAAAATCAGCCAACAAAACTGAAGTTGAAATTATTTTGCTCTATATATATTAAACATAAAACAAAATGGTAGGCCTATGCAGGATCAAAGAATGTCAAAAAATGCTGCTGTTCGTATTTGATGCATATTCAAATTGTCTCTTCATTTACACATTTTACTGATGCAAGATATTATGTTTAGCACTTAGCATGTAGAAATTGAATTATCATTCACATGAATATAAATCTACATGTACTTGTAAACAAGGCATTGCATTGAAATAGCTGAATATTACTACATGTACCTGCATTTGGGAAACAGTCTATGACAATCAAACCTGTTTCTTATCAGAGACTGTAACATCTTAATTAGACCTAGACTCTACATTATCATTCAGCTTTTAAAGGTATTAACCATTCACCTATAAAACACTGGCATTGTCATGTGCATCATATTTCTTTGATACTGCACATATTTTCATGAAGTCTGCACAAGAATGCAAATGAAACACGTCTGCTGTTTGGTATTTATGAAAAAAAAATCACTAACCCGGAAGTCCTTGGCCTTAGGAATAACACGTGGCGAGTTAGTAGGAATTGACGTTAAAATAGAATAAGAATAGATCTACTAAATAGGCCTTTGCCTCATGAATGTCTGGTCTAATTATAGACTAAGTGAAGTCTAGACCTTTCACTTTTAAGTTACCAGTGGTTCACAAAATCTATATTATAGATCTAGACTACATCTAGATCTAGACATCTAATACTATTAGATCTTGGCAACTTTTGTCTTTGTGACACGAAATTAACACGTCACGGATGATATTGCGGCGATATCCAACAGGATGACAGTACCACTATTACTGACTCAGTAAGTTGACATAGATAACTAACATCAACTTGTTAACGTACGTTAGAGATGGCACCATATACAATAACCGGTGACACTGACACTGACAGATCTAACGACTACGTTTAGACTAACGTTAAAGAGTTAGACTCGCTATCTCAGTAAGTCGGCCAAAGACAAAGTCAATACAGGGCTAAGTCAGTGTTACTGTTATGTTAGGCCTGACAAATGTTAACGGTTTCTACTCGGTTAGGTTAGGTTTACCAGGACTCAAGAGTCCTGGTTAAATCAGTCGAGGGACATTTCTTAGAAGTCCTTCGATTCCAAGAATAAAAAGGGTGAAAGAACAAAGGGAAAAAAGGAAAGAAGAAAGGACAAAAGATTATGTATGGCTGCTGTGGAAATCGACAGCGCTACTGTATCACTATCAATCACGCGTGAATATGTAAACGCCATTTGGTTGGGCCGCATTCACAAGTTTTAGGGAAAAAAAGCCCCACCGCTGTGCTTCAAAGGTACTCCACTCGAACTAACGTTAGACATAATGTCACATATCTACACACAGTACGGTACTAGGGCTGAATTCACAAGTATACTATAACACTGCACTGTACAGGAAAGCCACCTAACCTGTAGAGTACTACTCGTAGTGTTTAGGTAGTATCACTAGACCACATACTGTCATAGATGACATCTACACCAACGCTGCACACTGGCACTGGTCCGACGGTCCCTGACCAGGAAAAATCACTGTTGGACACTGACCAGTAACTTTTTCAGAAATGGACCAGTAAAAATTGGGGGAAAAATGGGTGGACTCTACCTACTATTACCACTAGTCTAGATGTAGATCTAGAGCTAGACTATAGACTCTGTGTTAATTTGACTTGGTCTTACTCTTAGACTTCAGCTGATCTTAGTTTTAGTAACTGGCATTACAAGTAAAGTCTTAACTTAGACTTAATAGTTAAACTTGAAAGTTAAAGTCTAACATGTCTAACTTTATTCTTTACTCCTCCTTTGAGTTTTACTTTTAGACTTTTTACTTTTTTTTTAGTTTAGTAGGCCTACTTTGTCAATCTCATGATTTCATTTTCAACTCAAGTCAAGGCATAGCCATGAGTGTCTTCGAGACTTTGACATCTTGCATGTCTTGCACACAGACGTTACGACTACAGTACTCATTAGTCTCAGAAGTAACGACATAAGTTGAAAAGAAACTATAAATAATATGATTTGGGATCTAATTTGAAATTGGATGGCGTTTACAGACTAGGCTTCATAAGCATCACGCGATTGAATACATGGGACTACACTCTACCGCAATTAATGGTTATGGTAGTCCAACTGAAACTGTTATTTTGAGCATGATTTTAATAGGATTATAGCTTACCATTCACTTCACTCGTGGACAGTGGGCTGGCTTAAGTCGTCATTCATCTTTCAGATGGTTTGGTTCTCACTCTGAGATCTGGATTAGGGCCAAAACCTAATTTTAGGCCAGTAAGTTGAACAAAGCTCAAAATAATGCAACTGCGACGGTTCGTAAAACCCGCATTGCTCTTCACCCTAGCAATTCGGGTTTCACGAACCGGCGTATCTTTACTGCGTCGGTTCGTGAAACCCCTTTTTCTCAATTTCTCGATATTTCGAGTACCGTCGTTTTTTTCTTTCTTTGATAAAATTAAGAATAATTAATTTTGGGATCTAAAATTTTGGGATTTGGTAGAGTTTTGAAAGCACTTTCATTTGGTACCAATATCTCGATTTTGAAAATTTTGACCAAAATCGAAATAGCGTCGGTTCGTGAAAACACCGACGACATGTACGGAAATTCCCCAGCCACAGTCAAGCAGTGTCCCGCTTTGACAGTTGGCGCAAAGTTCAAATATTAACAGTTGGCCTCACATTCAAATTAAATCACAATTCTTAGTTTGTGCTGCTTACAGCCAAAACATACACGTATGGAAATTCCCCAGCCAGACTCAGCACATGTATGGTGTCCACAGTCAGCCAGTTTCCCGC
>NW_027271792.1:10000-17500 GCF_040938485.1 Diadema antillarum
TCATTTTCGTACGTGTTTACATACAAATACTATTAGGGCTATACCTGCTTATCAACAATAACCTTATTAATTGAAATTAATTGTCATGTAATGATTGTTGTGATGATTTACACATTTAGTGATAATTAACATGATAATACAAGCCAGTTTCTCTTAATTGTTCTAAAAAGAGTGTTGTCATTGTTTTCATCTTCATTTAGTACACGCATGTATTGTTATTATAGCTGTGGTTGATCGTTCCAAAGATTTCTTTGCCCCCCCCCTTTTTTGTGGATACATTATTATTTAACACTTTTGCATTTGGACATCTATCATTTGGTAATATATGTACTCGGTATACTGTGTTTCATATTTTTTACTTTTTACTGTTTTTTTTTTTTACTTAATTAACTTACTTTTTCATTTTTTCACATTATTTTTAATTCAAATTCAGTTCACTTCTTTCATAATAGTTATGAATGTTTGTTCTAAGATGAAGGATACCGCTAAATCTTGGGAAAAAGACGTGCCAGTCAGTAATAATTACTTGTATTTACTCATCTTTCATACTGATGCATGCACTCTGTTATTTCTTTCTCTGAAATAATATATTAATTTCTTTATTTCTTATTATTCCACATATTTGTGACATTTACTTTGTCACAATTTTTATCAGTGTCATTATTGTCATTTGGCTCGCATGCGAATTCACTCATAATTCCTCATTTTCCATCTTTCTCTTTCCTGCTCAACAGATTCTATGATAGCTGCACCTGATCATATAAAAACATAAAACTCATCCTGCATGCACTCTTCGAAACTGATAAACTCCTAAAAATACATAAATATCAACACTATCAGAATTTCAAGCTTCATTTTAAATATATAATAATGGTCATGTTTTATTATGCCTTTTGCAGCAATATACTGAAGAGGTACATTATGTAATCGAAGAAACATAGGTCCTCAATAAAATATCAAATTTGAATTATTCAGAGATGAGTAATGACAATGGGAAGGATAACAATTGTGGAAGAGCTCCATAAATCAATACATATCTAATGGCAAATGGAGATGGAATCAAGATTCAAGAATATGTGTAATTCAAGTTCATTATTATATCAGTTCTTGTGTGTTCACAAAAAGAGGAACACAGTTCGAACATGCACACCAAATCTTACATCGTACATTTACATCTATAGAGTACGGACGGAACATATACAAGAGAAAGAATAACATTCTCAAATTAATATATCAAGCATAACTATGTATATGACCACACAAAGATGTTGCTGCATATGCATGAAGCTTGAGAGTGCTGCAACACGCATATGCTCAGATAAAAACTTGATGTATATCATACAAAAGAGAACAGGTACTGCATGTACATGTAGTTACACTATTCACAGGACAGTAGAGAAAAAGCACGAGAGAGAGAGGGAAATGGGTGTCTAAAATAGGTCGATGTAAGGAGTGCCAAGCCAATTAAGTCTCTAATAGAAGTCATACATATATAAGGAAACAAATTAATCACAACATAAATGATCATGCTCATGTTAACCAATAATTAGCATCTAAAAATGTGTGTAGAAAGCCCATAATATCAGCCTTTCGCCCCGAAGGCTTGTTACATATGAGAAAAGAGAAATTTTGGCCGACCCCCCCCCCTCCCTGTGAATCCTTAATCCACCAGTACTATAAACACATTCTGAGAATGTGTTTTAGTACATGTACATGTACTAGCAAATTCACAAGAGGGGTGGGGAAATTCAGCCAAAATTGTGTGTGGCTAAAATAATTAAAAAGAAAGGTCATCAGCAAAACTACGGGGTGGATACAGACGAATTTTTATGTGATGACTAAAAAAAAATGCAGCTAAAGGGGAAAAAAAAGACGGTGGAGAGGGGCCAAGGCTAATTTGACTCCCCTCCCCCCCACCAAAAAACAAACAAACAAACAAACACCACTGTTTTACAGCACCTTTAAAGGACTCTTAATTTTTTGTTTGTTAAAAACAAACGTCTCGAAGTAAAGAATTCCATATTGTAGGCGAAATGTAGACCGATACAGTGTATAAAGTGTACATCCCAAGCTATTAAAGAAAAAAAAAACAGATTATGAATATCATTTAAAGTAAGAATTTCAGTGTGTTTAATCATCTTTAGTTGAGTTGCAAATGACATGTACATATTTAATAAGAGCAGTAAACTTCGAAGCGCCCCCAAGCCCTTCTATACTTAATTATTCATGTGTAAAGGTAGCGCCAGGGCACTCCGGTGGTCTAGTGGTTATGACGCTGGTCTAGTAATCCAGAGGTCGTGGGTTCGAATCCTGCTTGGGCTGCCTGTGATTTTTTTTTTTTTCACAGCAGCCTACAAACTGCACACTGCAGTTGCGTGCGTTACTACGGATGGAGACAAATGAATAATCTATTATTTTAATATACAATGTTTGACATCCTTATTGCAATCACTTTCTTTAATTGTAAATTTAGAGACATAATGAATTATTATTAAAAGAAATCAAATTTCTGTATTTTGTTGTGAGTTTGCATGGGAACATACACGTATCATAATTTACAATTTTAGTTAGATAAAGAACATCTTATCACAGAACTGTCTAGTGATGGTTGAATAATTATGTCAATTTGTTATAAGTCCTTATCAGTTACATGGAGTGCATGTTCCCATGTTTATAAGAATCATACGTGACACATTCAAAGTGGGTGGAAGACAACAAAATAATAAATAAAAGAATAAAGGAGAATAGAACTTAATCTGATTACAGCATCATCTAAATATTGCCAATGTGCACTTAGAAATCTATCAAGATTTATCACAAGGTTATGATTACCACACAAAACCTTCAAGATCTATTATCATGAAATACATACCAATGAACACTTAAAAAAATCTAACATTCCATATCCACATGAAGCTTTCCTTGATATAAATGTCTCTCTGTAGTGTTATTAAAGTGTAGCAAAATTGTAATTACGACATCACAAAATGGAATGCATTGTTTTCACCTTCAATCTTAGGATCTCTTTTCATGTTTCCACTTTACAATCACATTTCACTGTAGATATACCGTCCTTATGTTGTCGCCCTTCATCCCAATTTCTCCCTTCTATCCTATCTGTAGATTGTCTTCTTTCCTAAGCCATTGTATTCACATTCCTTGATGATCAGCACGATGCTGTACTTTTTTCTTCTTCTCTGAAACAGTCCAGCTCTTCGCTACTGCATGGCATCAGTCATCTGAAAGAAAAGACAGAAATTAAGAACTTTCGATTAAAATCAAACATCATGATACAAGATACAACTTTCATTTTGAGAAAAAGAAATCAGCCAACTAAAGTGTAGTTGAAATTATTTTGCTCTATTTATATTAAACATAAAACGAAACGGTATACAGGATCAAAGAATGTCAAAAAAATACTGCTGTTTTTGATGCATATTCAAATTGTCTCGCCTTTTACATATTTTAATGAGGCAAGATCTTATGTCTAGCACTTAGTAAGTCTCATGTAGAATTTAAATTATTATTCACATGAATAAATCTGCATGTCCTTGTAAACAAGGCATTGCTTCGAAAAAGATGAATATTACTAATTGCATTTGGGAAAGAGTCTACGACAATCAAACTTGTTTATTATCAGAGACTTTAACATCTTGATTAGACCTAGACTCTACATTACCATTGTATTCACATCCGTTGGTGATGTACACGACCCTGTACTTTTCCTTTTCTTTTCTGAGACAGTCCAGTTCTTCGCTACTACATGGCACTAGTCATCTGAAAGAAACGAAAGAAATTAAGAACTTTTGATTAAAATCAAACATCATGGCACAAGATACAACTTTAATTTTGAGAAGAAAAAAAAAATCAGCCAACAAAACTGAAGTTGAAATTATTTTGCTCTATATATATTAAACATAAAACAAAATGGTAGGCCTATGCAGGATCAAAGAATGTCAAAAAATGCTGCTGTTCGTATTTGATGCATATTCAAATTGTCTCTTCATTTACACATTTTACTGATGCAAGATATTATGTTTAGCACTTAGCATGTAGAAATTGAATTATCATTCACATGAATATAAATCTACATGTACTTGTAAACAAGGCATTGCATTGAAATAGCTGAATATTACTACATGTACCTGCATTTGGGAAACAGTCTATGACAATCAAACCTGTTTCTTATCAGAGACTGTAACATCTTAATTAGACCTAGACTCTACATTATCATTCAGCTTTTAAAGGTATTAACCATTCACCTATAAAACACTGGCATTGTCATGTGCATCATATTTCTTTGATACTGCACATATTTTCATGAAGTCTGCACAAGAATGCAAATGAAACACGTCTGCTGTTTGGTATTTATGAAAAAAAAATCACTAACCCGGAAGTCCTTGGCCTTAGGAATAACACGTGGCGAGTTAGTAGGAATTGACGTTAAAATAGAATAAGAATAGATCTACTAAATAGGCCTTTGCCTCATGAATGTCTGGTCTAATTATAGACTAAGTGAAGTCTAGACCTTTCACTTTTAAGTTACCAGTGGTTCACAAAATCTATATTATAGATCTAGACTACATCTAGATCTAGACATCTAATACTATTAGATCTTGGCAACTTTTGTCTTTGTGACACGAAATTAACACGTCACGGATGATATTGCGGCGATATCCAACAGGATGACAGTACCACTATTACTGACTCAGTAAGTTGACATAGATAACTAACATCAACTTGTTAACGTACGTTAGAGATGGCACCATATACAATAACCGGTGACACTGACACTGACAGATCTAACGACTACGTTTAGACTAACGTTAAAGAGTTAGACTCGCTATCTCAGTAAGTCGGCCAAAGACAAAGTCAATACAGGGCTAAGTCAGTGTTACTGTTATGTTAGGCCTGACAAATGTTAACGGTTTCTACTCGGTTAGGTTAGGTTTACCAGGACTCAAGAGTCCTGGTTAAATCAGTCGAGGGACATTTCTTAGAAGTCCTTCGATTCCAAGAATAAAAAGGGTGAAAGAACAAAGGGAAAAAAGGAAAGAAGAAAGGACAAAAGATTATGTATGGCTGCTGTGGAAATCGACAGCGCTACTGTATCACTATCAATCACGCGTGAATATGTAAACGCCATTTGGTTGGGCCGCATTCACAAGTTTTAGGGAAAAAAAGCCCCACCGCTGTGCTTCAAAGGTACTCCACTCGAACTAACGTTAGACATAATGTCACATATCTACACACAGTACGGTACTAGGGCTGAATTCACAAGTATACTATAACACTGCACTGTACAGGAAAGCCACCTAACCTGTAGAGTACTACTCGTAGTGTTTAGGTAGTATCACTAGACCACATACTGTCATAGATGACATCTACACCAACGCTGCACACTGGCACTGGTCCGACGGTCCCTGACCAGGAAAAATCACTGTTGGACACTGACCAGTAACTTTTTCAGAAATGGACCAGTAAAAATTGGGGGAAAAATGGGTGGACTCTACCTACTATTACCACTAGTCTAGATGTAGATCTAGAGCTAGACTATAGACTCTGTGTTAATTTGACTTGGTCTTACTCTTAGACTTCAGCTGATCTTAGTTTTAGTAACTGGCATTACAAGTAAAGTCTTAACTTAGACTTAATAGTTAAACTTGAAAGTTAAAGTCTAACATGTCTAACTTTATTCTTTACTCCTCCTTTGAGTTTTACTTTTAGACTTTTTACTTTTTTTTTAGTTTAGTAGGCCTACTTTGTCAATCTCATGATTTCATTTTCAACTCAAGTCAAGGCATAGCCATGAGTGTCTTCGAGACTTTGACATCTTGCATGTCTTGCACACAGACGTTACGACTACAGTACTCATTAGTCTCAGAAGTAACGACATAAGTTGAAAAGAAACTATAAATAATATGATTTGGGATCTAATTTGAAATTGGATGGCGTTTACAGACTAGGCTTCATAAGCATCACGCGATTGAATACATGGGACTACACTCTACCGCAATTAATGGTTATGGTAGTCCAACTGAAACTGTTATTTTGAGCATGATTTTAATAGGATTATAGCTTACCATTCACTTCACTCGTGGACAGTGGGCTGGCTTAAGTCGTCATTCATCTTTCAGATGGTTTGGTTCTCACTCTGAGATCTGGATTAGGGCCAAAACCTAATTTTAGGCCAGTAAGTTGAACAAAGCTCAAAATAATGCAACTGCGACGGTTCGTAAAACCCGCATTGCTCTTCACCCTAGCAATTCGGGTTTCACGAACCGGCGTATCTTTACTGCGTCGGTTCGTGAAACCCCTTTTTCTCAATTTCTCGATATTTCGAGTACCGTCGTTTTTTTCTTTCTTTGATAAAATTAAGAATAATTAATTTTGGGATCTAAAATTTTGGGATTTGGTAGAGTTTTGAAAGCACTTTCATTTGGTACCAATATCTCGATTTTGAAAATTTTGACCAAAATCGAAATAGCGTCGGTTCGTGAAAACACCGACGACATGTACGGAAATTCCCCAGCCACAGTCAAGCAGTGTCCCGCTTTGACAGTTGGCGCAAAGTTCAAATATTAACAGTTGGCCTCACATTCAAATTAAATCACAATTCTTAGTTTGTGCTGCTTACAGCCAAAACATACACGTATGGAAATTCCCCAGCCAGACTCAGCACATGTATGGTGTCCACAGTCAGCCAGTTTCCCGCCTTAACAGTTGGCGCGAAATTCAAATATTAACAGTTGGCGCCACATTCAAATTAAATCACAAGTCCTAGCTGTGCTTCTTTCATGATAGCCAATACATAAAAGTATGGAAATTCCCTAGCCAGACTCAGCACAAGTATTGCAATTCCCAGCCACAATCAGCCAGTAAAACCCTAAGACTCATCCTGATTGGAAGTAGTATCATAATTGGAATTCAAATTGTATTGCAGAGTATTTCAAACCAACATGGCGGGAATACACATCAACAGGGATGTCGATAGTGCCATCCTGATTGGAAATCACAATGTTATGCGTGCCCAGTTTAAGCAGAAGTATTTTTGTGGAACAGCGATCACCATCAGGGCCTCCATCAAAGGCGTAATTTCGAGCATAGCCTCCTTATCCAGGCAGGAAACGACGAGGGTCTGAACGCATTATGTCCTCACTAACTTCCTTTTGGCTGCCTTCAATGAGTGAATCCGAAAGTTCCTGGTTGAGAAGCCGTACACGGGTAATGTATGATATTGTACTTTTTTTCAAATGAAATTACCGTGAACATTAATACAATTGATATTGATATGAAGGTAGAAACTTCATTCTTCTTGCCACAAGAGTGCATTATTGCAATTTATACATGTGCATACCAACATTATTCTTTAAATTTGTTTTCCATCATTTTCTAAAAAGAAAGATTCAAAGGAAAAACCTGAGAAAATGTGTAAAAAAAACTTATAGGAAAAAACATTTCTAATGGTTCTTTACACGTTTTTTACACGTTTTTTTTTTT